>NW_023596576.1:58132934-58157320 GCF_011947565.3 Pollicipes pollicipes | reverse complement strand
TTCTTGCTGTTGATACAGCACCTGCATGAGGGCAGACGGGGCGAACAAGCACCCTCCACCAACTACGTGGTGGCTGCCGTCTCCAATTGCAGGATGGACTGCAGCCAGTGCCAGTGACGCTTGTGCCAGCGCAGTGTGGGCGTGCGTCCGGAGCCCCGAGAGGGGTCACAGGGACCGCTGTATTGGCACCACTTCCCACCCCGGGTGCGGCACGCACCGCCTCCGCTGGCTGTTGAGGCCGCGGGGACCGCTGGGCGGGCGCCACCTCCCACTCTGGGTGAGGCGCGCGCCGGCCTCCGCTGGCTGTTGAGGCCGCGGGGACCGCTGGGCGGGCGCCACCTCCCACTCTGGGTGAGGCGCGCGCCGGCCCCGCTGGCTGTTGAGGCCACGGGGACCGCTGGGCGGGCGCCACCTCCCACTCTGGGTGAGGCGCGCGCCGGCCCCGCTGGCTGTTGAGGCCGCGGGGACCGCTGGGCGGGCGCCACCTCCCACTCTGGGCGAGGCACGCGCCGGCCTCCGCTGGCTGTTGAGGCCGCGGGGACCGCTGGGCGGGCGCCACCTCCCACTCTGGGTGAGGCGCGCGCCGGCCCCGCTGGCTGTTGAGGCCACGGGGACCGCTGGGCGGGCGCCACCTCCCACTCTGGGTGAGGCGCGCGCCGGCCCCGCTGGCTGTTGAGGCCACGGGGACCGCTGGGCGGGCGCCACGTCCGTCTCCGCGTGGGGGACTTGCCGGCCCCGCTGGCTGTATTTGGGTTGGGAAGGTAGTAATCCTCTGTCCCTATCGTGCCATAATTAACGTGGCGCTCGCGTGGGTTCTGATGATAACGCTCACTCGACGACAACTTTGGAGTGTGAAGGGCGGGACAAGTACGAGAGACGCTCGCCTTGCTGGCGACAGACGCCAACGCGCAGTAAAGTCAGGCCGGGGTTACTTGCATGTTCCGCGCGCCGTACTGCCGGAGATACGGGGAATAGGTGCACCATCCCGTCAGAGGAAGGCGAGTCAGCGTGCCCGATATGAAGTCCTCTACGAAACCCTAGTTTTTGGCTTGTGAATTCCTTGTCAGGGGCTAAAATATGTGTAAATCTTCGCAAAGGTCGTCCTTGCCATGCCGATGGTAAAATGTGTCCTCCCGTTGGTAAAACAGTTAGGACGCCGGCATCAGCGTGTTCCGAGAGGCAGACGCCGCGGATGCTTGGCCCATCGCCAGGCGGGTTTCATTCCCACCCAAGGCGTCGCATTTTCTGGACCAGGCGAAGAATTCGCCGCCGGACCGTGTCGTCATGACCTTTGACACAACGCCGAGAGTGCCAAGAGCCGTCTGGACTGCAATCTGGAGTCGCATCGCCGTTCGAACCACGTGGGTGGCGGGGTCAGTGGCCGCGCGGCGAGCCTCGCTCGGCGTGGATCCTGGTCCTGCCGCCACCCACCACACTCCACCACTGTGGAGGCGAGCTCTGCGACGAAACGTCCCAGCAAGTCAAGCAGACTCGCGACATGTCTGTTGCAGCTCTTCATTTTGTCATTGAAACGTTGAAGGAAAACGCACCTAGAACGGACGGTGTTTTTCGTTGTGGGATGAATGAGGTGTTAACTTTCAACGCTACAGAAAGTCATCGGGGTGCTGCGTGACCATTTGCAGTCGACGCGCCCGAAAAATCCAGTATCAGGGCCGAAGAAGTTCGTGGGCTTACCAAATACCCACGGATGGTCGCGTGCGGCATCGCATATTGATGACACCTGCATTTAGGAAGGTGGATGACGATGGATGGTTGATGTAAAGACTAAACCGATTGCGTAAGCATGCTTGAGGTCCGTCGATGTTGACGCTTGCGACAAAGCTGCAGTACGTAATGGGGCACCACACATCAAGCTCGTCAGATATTCAGAATATACAGCAGTGATCCGTGAAAGTGTCTCGGCGGTATTTAGGATCTCGTATTTAAGCCACGTAGGCATTCAGGGCACTTCAGACTTCTTGTGAGACGGCGACGTAGTTCAGTGTCGCTACGGCGTCGTGGAACATCGCTATGAAGGCAGTCGTGGTAAAGCTGTCGTACACATCAGCGCTTAAGCCGCCGTTTCAGCCTCTGTTTGACATCACAAATCGCAGTTGTCAACGCATACTGACGCGCCGCTTAGTGGGAGGTATTTGTGTGGCGTCGCTCACAGTTGGCCAGCGAGCGATGGTGATTAGTTTCGGCCGATTTTTCTGTTAATTTTTATCTTTATCACGTTATTGTTACGTCGCGCGTCGCGACGGTGCCGTGTTGCGCCATCTCATAGTGTGTGACGCCGTTGTCTGTGTGGCGGGTGCCGCTTGAGAGTGTGGGGTGCCAGGCGCCCGGCCCGCCCCGCCGTGCGACGGACCCGCTGTCCCGCCGTGCGGCGGGCCGCTCCTGACGACGGCGCCGCCGTTGCAGAGTCCGAACGTGCTGTCGGCCGTGCTGTGTCTGGTCAAAGAGCTGGACCTGCACGGCCTGGAGGTGGTGGACACGGCCGTCCGCTGCCGGATCCAGGAGCTGGAGGACTGAGCCGGCTGAGCCGGCTCGCCTCGGCCCGCCCCAGAACAGCGCGGCGCTGCGGCGTCGGCGAGCGGCCGCCGCTGCTCCGCCGAGGCCGCGCCGCCGCCGAGCGCCCGCCCAGTCAGCTTGCCGCTTGCTCGCGGTCCGCGGTCTTGCCGTGTGCTCGCGGTCCTGTCGTGCCCTCCGGCCCCGCTTCTCGCAGCCCAGGCCGCTGCCTGCTCACGTACCTACGACCGCGCTGTCGTCGGCGTCGATGGAGGAGACGCTGCCGTCGTCGCCGCGATCCCCTCCCCCCCCCTTCCCCCCGAGAACGGCGGATGGGGGTCACTTGTCTGCTTTCCTCCCATGGAGAACTAGTCCTCGCTTCCTTTCAGCGCTGTGCGCGGGCGGGCGTCATTCCACTAACCCGTTGTCTGTACTTAAGGGTGCGAGCGGTGGCGACGTGCGCCGGGCTCGGAGAAGTCTCGGCCGTGTCGAGTGGCGCGCCCCGGTGGGGGATGGAGGGAGGTGTTGGTTGGAATAGGTTGAGCACTCTGGATATGAACCAGATCTGATGCCGAGATTATTGGGAGTTTGTGCAGCGGTTTGTTGCAGGACTTTCGCCGTCCATGTCGCTTGGCTTCGTTACGCCTCCGTTGGGCGGGGGGAAGCGAAGCTTTATAGCTGCCCGCCGGAAACTCAATGGTAAGAAAAGGCAATAATTTATCCGTTTGCGTTTGTGTTCTTATTGGGAGCGTTAACGTCGTCAAATGTCAACGTTGGTGTCACCAGGTGATGCTGCATTGCATTGGGAACGGGAGAAATTCATCTATCTTCCATCGACTATTGGCTGTAATATAGCGCGCACAGCGGTTTTGTGTAGTCTGAGACTGTCCGGGCATGGCTCGCTCAAAACTATAATCCGAGGCCTTGTGGAGGTAACCACGGGTGGCCGGTGACCTGATAGAGGTTGCTGGGGGTTTCGTGAAACCAGTCTTTAAGTCTCGATCTGACTCACGTGGCCTGATGAGAGTGGCGTACTAACTGGCAGTGACGTACACTACGTACACGTCGCACGTACACGTCGCAGTGACTACAGTGACGTACGTCACTGTAGTCACTGCGAGGCTGCACCAATTATTGTTGACGGAACGTTTCACCTAGCGTTAGCTGCAGCACGAATCTTACGACCCTTAGTCTTGGGGCCGCAACTCAACGAAATGTAGGAGTTAACTTATCGCCCTCACACTGCACCGGGTCCAACACTAAGATAAGTTTGAGTAGCATCGCACGGTGTTTGTGTTTCTGAGGAGCCCCGGACGCCCTGTGTTCGGTTCTGCACGCGTGAGGCTAGGCCACACTGTACCGTGTCGCCGCGCTGGCGACGTATAAAGTCATTCCGCGGATCTAAACACCCGCAACGACCCGTGCAGACCATTCAGGCTTGATTTCATCGGCGTCCATTCCTTTCGCTCGGTTTAAGGTCGTGACGGGAGGGCTTCACGAAATGTTTGTGTGACTGCTACATTCGCTGTCGTCGCTCCCTCTGCACCGTGTGCGGCTGAAGGTGTCTCGTTCGCACGGCGACTGTTAAGCGCCACCTTCTCGCTTTACGCTTGTGTGTGTGTGGTCAAGCGAGTGCGGTGTCGTGTCCGATTCGAGTCGTGTGGTGGTATTCGCTGTCGTGGAGCTACCTAGATTTGCGCTCATCGAAACTGCTGCTTCATACGCGATTGCCTCAGGCGCATGTCTGGGCAATAAGTCACAATCTCCGCGCCGACCGCTTGGCACCCTACCACTTGAGCGGACTCCTGCGGCCAGGATAGCTGCTTATGTGATAACATGTTCTTGTAATTAACACTTGTTTTAGTTTTCTAATAAATTTACGTGACGAAGTTACCGCCTGTTAACCAACTTTCATTAGGAAAGTGAGCCCCTAATTGGAATGGACGCCAGAGAGGCAGCGACGCTCCAGAATGCTCATGACAATTGCCCGAGCCGCGACCGTCATTCTGGGGGCCACCGCTCAATATTGCTAATGAAGGAGCCGCGGAGACCGGCGAAGACGGAGTCGGCGCTCGAACACGCCGCACTGGGCCTGGCGGTACCAGCGGCTCGCGGGCGCCTCAGCCCGCCGCCCTCAGCCTGGCGATACCAGCGGCTCGTAGACGCCCCAGCCCGCCGCCCTCAGCCTGGCGATACCAGCGGCTCGCAGACGCCCCAGCCCGCCGCCCTCAGCCTGGTGATACCAGCGGCTCACAGACGCCCCAGCCCGCCGCCCACAGCCTGGTGGTACCAGCGGCTCGCAGGCGCCCCAGCCCGCCGCCCTCAGCCTGGCGATGCCAGCGGCTCGCGGGCGCCCCAGCCCGCCGCCCACAGCCTGGTGGTACCAGCGGCTCGCAGGCGCCCCAGCCCGCCGCCCTCAGCCTGGCGATACCAGCGGCTTGCGGGCGCCCCAGCCCGCCGCCCTCAGCCTGGCGGTACCAGCAGTTCGCAGGCGCCCCAGCCGCCGCCCTCGGCCCGGCGGCACCAGCGGCTCGTCCACGTCCCGGCCCGGCGGCGGGCGCCACCGCACGGGCGGCAGCCGACACCGAACGCTCGCGTCAGCTGTGCCGACAAACGTGCGAGCCCTCCGTAGAGCAGGCGACTGCGTATTGGCGCTGCGTGGGATCGGGACGGCGGCGGTGTAACGCGGCCGGGTCCGATCCGCGTGGTGCAGTCCACTCGGGGAAGCGTCGGCTCATCCGCCGTGTCTGGGCGCCTCGCCGTCCCCCCCCCCCCCCCCCCCCCACCACAGCGGTGTGCACGGCGGACGGAATGCGGACGCGATCAGGGCGGACGCCGCCGACGGTGCCGTGGACGGCGGCTTTGGACGCGCGACATCCAGAGCCGCCAGCACACGGCAGGGAATGACTAGTCCCCGCTGGTGTCATCGTCCTTCTCCGTTTTACTGCATCACTTCGGGGCATCCCACATCCATCACAGAACATAGCGTGGAATGCAGCACTCAATAGCACGGCCCAGCAGCAGTGCCGTAAATCAATAGTTGGTACGCTGGAAAAGACAAACGAACCAGTCGTCTAACCGAACGCAAGACGAATGCGTCGGTAGCGGCCGTGCAGCTGAAGCGCCGCGTGAGCTGTGCAGTAATCACGCTGCCCGGGACTGCCGGCCACAGCACACGCGGCCTCAGCCCAACGGCAGGCTGTTCCCAGCAGACCGCCCAGCCTGACTGGCGGCGGTGCTGTGCACTCCTCCCCGGTTCGACGGCCGGCGGTGTCAGAGGTTCCTCATTCGGCGGTGTCAGAGGCTCCTCATCCGGTGGTGTCAGAAGCTTCTCATTCGGCGGTGTCAGAGGCTCCCCATCCGGCGGTGTCAGAGGCTCCCCATCCGGCGTGTCAGAAGCACCTCATCGGGCGGTGTCAGAGGCTCCTCATCCGACGGTGTCAGAGGCTCCTCATCCGGTGGTGTCAGAAGCTCCTCAATTGGCGGTGTCAGAGGCCCCTCATCCGGCCGTGTCAGAGGCTTCCCATCCGGCGGTGTCAGAGGCTCCTCATCCGGCGCGTCAGAGGCACCTCATCCGGCGGCGTCAGACGCTTCTCATCTGGCGGCCGGTGGTGTTGAATGCTCATCTGGCTGCCGGTGGTGTAGGATACCTCTCATTTGTGGGCGGTGTAGGATACCCCTCATCAGACTGCCGGTGTCGAATGCTCATGTGATTGTCGGCGGTGTATAATGCCCTCCCATCTGACTGTCGGCCGTATAGAATGCCCCTCATCTGGCTGCTGGCGGTGTAGAATGCCCCTCATCTGACGGCTAGCGGTGTTGAACACTCCCCATCTGACTGTCGGTGGCGTAGGATGACCCTCTTTAACTGTCGGTGGTGTAGAATGTCCCCCATCCTACCGTCGGCGGTGTAGAATGCCCCTCATCTAACTACCGGCGGTGTCAGATGCCCTTCATTTGACTGCCAGCGATGTCAAATGTCACTCATCTGACCGTCGGCGGTGTAGGATGCTGCTCATCTGACTGTCGGCGGTGTAGGACGATCCTCATCCGACTGTCGGCGGTGTAGAATGCTCATCTGACTGTCGACAGTGTACAATGCCCCTCACCTGACTGTCGACGGTATGGAATGCTCATCTGACTGCCGCCGGTGTAGAATGACCCTCATCTGACCGTCGGCGGCGTGCAATGTCCCTCATCTGACTGCCGCCGGTGTAGAATGTCCCTCATCTGACTGTCGGCGGTGTCGAGCGCTCCTCATAGGAAGACCGCCGTGTACCGGTGGGGCCCTGTGCTGTGCGCATCTGACAGCGGGTCCGCAGCCTTCTGGAGATACATTTATTGGAGGTGGCAGCAGTCGTGAGGTATTTCGAATTTACTGTTCCGCATAACTGAACGCGGCAGCCTGTTATACAGCGTGAACTACGAAAGGGACAGCACCAGCCGTCATAGAAAATGTTTCGACAAAGGCTACCAGGAAACGGAAAAAGCGGCTCTGCCGTGCCTCTACCGAGAACGAAGAGGATGTTCATTAGCGAGGTAGCTTCGCTTCTTGCAGAACGACGCGCTTCATAGTCGAACGTTAACTGCCGTCTCCATCAGCGACGGGCAAGAAGTTCGAAGACCAACCGCGAAGCAGACATTAACGTTTCCTTTACGGACGCAAGATACCCCACCATTACGTTAACGTCCGTTTTAGTGATAAGATTTAGAGTCCTCTTTTTGGGTCTCCGTAACCAACGAAATGCATCGGAACCTAGTGCTTCACCTGGCTCGCTTGCAGAATGGACCGACTGAAAGCGAGGTAACGCCTAAAACTAAATGTAACGGCAAAGGGTTGCGGCACGGTTAGTCTGGAGGATCCCGTTCTGTTCTGAACCAATTTTACCGAGACCGCAGTGACTTCAGCCGCTGAGCCGTCTTCAGGGACTCAACCAACGTACGCTGGTATTCCGGTGAACCGAGCGTAAGCCACAATTGTGCATACACTAATCACGAAAGTGTGAGACGCCCATAAAGCACAGCTTTCTGTACCTTGATTGGGGGACGGATAAATTGCTTAACCTGGTTGGTATACTATACACCACTGCACGGCGTAATTGACCGCCCCAAGATAACACCGGTGCGCGCTCCCACAAACTCAACGAAAAACCACCATCACCCACTTCAGGTGAATCTGCACTCCAACGAACGCAACACAGCGCGGAAGACTATCGTCTGGCGCTTCTGAGTGTCTCCTCCCCGCGAGCCGCCCTCGGTCAGCAGTCACCGGCCCACGCAACCAGGCCAGGCTAGGCCGGCCCTGCCAGCCGCCCTCCCGGCGGCCTGGCCCTGCACCACCAGCGGCTGACGCCCGGCGCCGCCTAGCAGGCCGAGCCGCGGCCCAGGCGGAAATCGTGGTAGCGGCGCAGCATGTCGGCGCTGACAGACGGGCCCGTGGAGCGCAGCGCCTCCTGGAAGTCGGACAGCCGCAGGTCGCGCGCCACCACCTGCAACAGACGCGGCGGTGGGAGCGTCAGGCGCGAGCGTCAGGCGCCTTCCCAGGCGCGGACACCGGCAGAAATACCGGCGTCCGACCGCGCCGTACCTGTCCCCTGGACAGGGGCATAGACACACTTTTTTGTCATGTGCACTGCGCCAGCGTACGCTACACAGAGCTAAACCATTGCGAGTCCCCAATGTCCACCAACCAGTTGCTGCAATTTTCGGATAAATGACAACACTTCCTCCGGACAAGACCCGACAAGAATGTAGGCGTGGTTTGAACATAGCCAGACTTGGAATCGAGTTCGGGCTTATTTCATTTTGGGATCTGGAATGGAATGAATCGACCTGGTTCATAAATGAATCGGACGTGGACCCACGCTTGACACTGACGGACACGGACCCGGCATTGATTAACCGTAGGCGGACGTGGGAATCGGACCTCCACCTCTCCCCCACCCGAGGTCTTACAGGAATAACCTCAAAGAACGCTATACGTAGAAGAGCTGAAAAGGCTAGTAGTCGAGGTCTTAACAATGACATTCGTGAAGCCACCGGTGCCCCCTTCTCCAGGCGATCACTGCTGACATCTCTGTCCAGCCGTCCGCCGCGCTGGGCGTCCAGATGCCGCCAACATACATTTGCGTGGATTATGCGTTATAAAAAACCCACACACCACGTGATGGTGTAATCCGATAATCTGTCATTCTGTTGAATTGGCTGGGTTCAAAATAGGCTACGGCGTGGGATGAAGCAATGCACGAAAGTCATTAACTCCTATGGCCCAGCGTATCATGTCTCAGGTCAGAGCGTACCACAAGCTTAACAGTGATACCCTCCCCCGCTGTCACAAGTCGCCCGGTTCTAGAGCTTGGAAAGTGGCTTACTTTTTCTTATTTCACGCCACTGACCTGACATAACCGAAAAAGCTCACCTATACTTCTATGAAACGCGTCGACCTGCTGCAAGTGTAAGCAAGCTATTCGACGCCGCCTTCCGCTTGGCCCAAGCGTAGCTTTCGAGACAGCAGGGGACCCTGCGAGGTCTGTTGTCAAATTCACGTCGGTAGGACGCCGACCGGCAACGCTAAAAAGAAAGCACGCCAGTGGATTCGTTCGGCTGCGGACTCATTCCAACCTTCATTTATGCAAGACCCGGACGCAAGAATTCCGAGCCCACAATGCAATGACGATCTACACATCATGTTGAAAGCTCCAGACCTTCAGTCACAGAACGCACAGTTCGGCGAGGTGGAAGCGTTTCATATGATTTTCTAAGTTATGCACCATGTTACGAACTGAGCTGAGTTTGATCAGATGTGAGACAATGATATGTCGCATTATTTTGGTTGGGTTGAACTACTCTGCGTCAGATTGTGTCTTGCTGGTACCAGGCACTTTGACTTGTTAAAGGCCTTAGGCCCCCCAGCTCTAGCCCTAGCCACAGCAAGACGTCGGGAAAGTCAGCTAACTTACTGACCCCCTCCGACCATGTAAAGAAGTGAGAAATCAAGCAGACAGCCCTGAGACTTGAACTCTGCCAAATCTTCCTGGGCTCGGGCTCAGACGCGAAACCGAACGCACGGAACTGAATGGATTCGGGCTGGACTTGGACTTCAGTCCTTGATCTCAGGACTCGACATACGGGAGTGGTCTCGGCACTCTGGGTAGCCGACTACGACTCAAGGCGTGAGGGTCACGCCCATAACCGGAACGCAGGGCCATTTTTTTTTAACTGTGATACCCCGACGTACAGTGAGTTCAACTGAGTTGAGTTTAGTTGAGAGTTGAGATCCAAGCTTCAGAGCAAAGCGCGACTCTGATCGCGGGAGACGCGAGCCCGCAATCTCCAGCAATCTCCGCCCGAGCGGCCAATCGCGACGAGTAGCGGGTGGCGCGCGGAGCAGATTTACAACCTTCCCGGTCGCGTTACTCAACAACTGCACCGGAAACGCGAAGCTCAAAATGCGTGACTCTTACGTCACGGACAGCATGCCAACGGACCAAAGCTTCGCTCTCAGGTCTTCACAAGCTCACCTGAGCACCCCAATTTGCTCACGAACCGAACAAATGAGCTCCGCATCATGTCACGGCACCTTCCCACGATGACTCTCGACAGCTATAGGATGCAGCGCAGCATACACAGTCTCGTGGTGCTCCGGCAAATCCTCGCGCAAATCGATACACTGGCTGCGATGGCATGGCTCTGCGCACAGCGGCAGCCGCGGCTGGGATACCATAACTTACACGGATCATGCCCGGCACAGAGCGAATGCATAATGAAGCGGGACGCGTTCCCAGAGGTGTCGGCGCCGACGCGGCAGCACCGTCTGCGCACGGTCTTGGGCTCCGCTGGGAAAGGGAAGGGGGGGGGGGGGGGAGCGCCGCCGTGCAGTGATGGCCAGGCACACTGGCTGATAGTCTGCTGAACTCCGACTCCTTGTCCCTGAAATCCTCCCGCCGTCTGCGGCACGATGACCGTGTTTTTTTTTATCGTGCATTGATACGAGGATGCACGAAGGCTTTAACGTTTCTGAGGTCTGAAAGCAGGCTCCATCCCTTGGGCCATGACTCCACAAATGCAGGCGTTGGCACCAACTCACTCACTCACGTCACGTTCAATCTGGCTGGATGCGGTGCGTCAACGCCCAACTCTCCCCGCCGCTACGCACCTACGGAATGCGCCCCCCCCCCCCCCCCCCCCCCGGTGAGATTTAGTTCCAGTGCACGCCTGTCATCTGCCGTCATTTGTGACGGGCGCCGAGTACTCGTTCGGCAAGACGGGCATCAGTCCAGCAAGCGATCCGCCAACGGTCGCGTATGAAGCATGCGCTGAGCGCACGCGTACGCGCAGGCTAAGTGCATGTGTACGCAAAGGCTGAGTGTATGTGTACGCACAGGCTGAGTGCACGTGTACAAGCAGACTGAGCGCATGTGTACGCGCAGACTGAGCGCACATGTACGCACAGGTTAAGTGCATGCGTACGCACAGGCTGAATGCATGTGTATGCGCAGACTGAGCGCATGTGTACGCGAAGACTGAGCACATGTGTACGCACAGGCGTTCAAATCACGCCAGATTGGTATGCATTGCGGGCATAACGCTGTTGGTCCAACATGCTAATGTGCATTAGTCATGCGCGGGATCCACAACCGTGTAACACTACGCATGTCTCACACGATGGGGCAACTAGCTAATGGTATTGGCTGAAGTGGGCGCTGAAGTTCACTGGCATCCGCCCCACGCATGTAACCCAGCCGGACCTCTGAGTAAAGTGCCGCCGCTTTCCGGCGATGGCTTCAGACAGCCGGGCGTCCGGAGGCGAGGGAAAATTAGCAAACAGCTTACTGCCTTTCAGGAAGTGGCGTTAAAAAAGCTGGGGACATTGGTGTGGCCTCGTCGCGTCATAAGAGGCTGAATCGGTGGTGTCATATGGCGGTGTGATTCCGTCAGCGACCCAGTGAATTATTCAGCCGAACCAGTGTGCAATGACCTCAGTTTTCGACGACGCGCCAAAGTACGTCCTCAAAGGTCTGACCCACGGACGCATAAGTCACGGCATGCTACTTTATTGTGACATTTGCTAACTTAACGCAACTACTAGTTGTGTCTGCTCCTCCTAATCTGGCTAAATCGACATCAGATTACTGTCGCGTCGCCACCGACCCCGTTTTGACGGGTTCTGGGACAGCAGGAACTTCTGAATCCATTTGGCTGGCTTAAACGATCGCTGTGGCAACCATAGGAACAGCAACATGACTATGGGCAATTTCCGACCATTTTCCTATCATTGCAATTCAGCTCTGCAAGAACTGGCATGCGTTAACATAAATAGCGCATCCGCTGAATGTCTTATGTTGTGAAATTATGCGAGGCCGCCCACCACCACACACCACACCAGCACACTGCACAGCACAGCACATACGGCAGTGCAGCGCTACACGCCGCTCAGTGCCACCTGTTTGGCGCCACATCGTGACAATGCGTGCCATATCGAGCGCCTGAGGTAGCACCAGGGTGGAGCGAGGTCCGCAGCCGCTTCTTATGGACGGTGGGCTGACGCGTGACACAAAGGCATGACACTCTGTTGGTGTCACATTCGTACGCGGACGCGAGCTGCGTCCGTCCCCGACCAGTCACTCCATGTGTTAGCAACTCACGATCAGGTGACGTGTCGCAATAGCAAGACGCGTCAACAAGCGGGTCTCGCCCACCGAGCAAACTCTGCATGGGCACAAATCTGAGGCTCGTCTTCTGAAGATGTCCCGGGTTCTGGTATGGTGGTTCTCATACCACTTTTCGCGTAGACGGTGACGCAATTCATAGTTCTGAAACCGGCTGTGCCTGAAGCTGCCAGGAGTTACATTAGGCAACTGTCAGCGCATGCGACACTGGGGCTGTGAATGAGGAACCCACCTGACCTGGAGTACGCGACACACTCAAAACAGTACAGGAATAGGGGAATGTGAAGTGGCACAGAACCTAGCGGGTATGTACGCATATAAACACTCTTTTCAACAGGATCGGAGGCAAAAGCAGCCGCTGTGCTTTCCTCTTTCATCGCTTCATCCTAAATCCCCGCGACATCCCGTCACGCCGCGTCAGGCTGCGGCCGTCAGTCACAAGCCGACATCACTGCCGCTCTGGTGGCCTCCTCGCCGGAGAGCCTGCACAAATCTCAGACGGGTCCGTGCGCGAGACGGATCCCTAGTGGAGGCCTCCGACGGCTGACACGGCACTGCCGCGCCGCTCGCCGGACTTTTTAATGCCACAGCCCTGGAATGACAACCAATGGCCGAAACGGCTTCAATGCAAACCACATGGACCAAAATGCTTTGCCTCAATTTAAACCTTCCGATTATCGGGGCACAGCTTCACTGGTGCCGCGTAATGACGCCGTGGGATATATTGCCTGGCAAAACCGGAAGGTGTTATCGGACAGACATCGTATTATAACGTTTGAACATAGCTATACGCTGTTACGCGAGAGCCATGCCGAAAAAAAAACAATATCAAAGCTAAAACCTGTCATGACAGAGAGACCTCATATAAAATTGGTACCAAAACTAGAACCACCGCGAGTCGGACATCATTAACTCCCAGCAGTGTCCAGAAAACCGACAACACACGTCACAATGGTATGCAACTGAACGCACCGAATCCTGAAACACGTGAACCAATCAACGGCAAAGGTGTACAGCCGCCGCCACCCGCCCGCGCGAGCTGGGTGCTTGGGCACGGCCTGGCGAAGGTGGTCGCGCACGGCCTGCGCGGCGGTGAACCAGTCACCCCCAGCGGCGCGCCGTCGACCTGAGCGAGCCGCGGCCCGGGGCGGCCACGCCCGGGTTCTGTGGCCGGGGTGACCGCCGCCTCTGAGCCGCCGCCGAGCTGGCTGCCACGGCAGGACGTTGCATGACCGGACCACGGCTCGCGAAGTGCGCGCTCTCGGCATTGCGCTTTCACTTTCAGTGTTACCCTTGCCAGTCAAATCAAAACCAGTGAGCTTAAGCCCGCGGCCATGTTTTATCTTGCTGCCGCATGCTTTATAGGTGTAATTCATCAATCACTGACGAGATTTTACGCGCTCTGAAAGTGCGGTGGCCCTATGTGAACTTTTGACACTTTACAGGCATATGAATACTTTCGAGACTCCGACGTTGTTGGATATACGGCAAAGATTTAAACAAAGCAAACTGCGTCGAAGCATTTTAATAAAAAAAAGCAGACTGAGTCAAAGCATTCCCAGTTTATCTATCTTTCACTGGGAAGGATTATGTACCGAACGGCCCGACCACGAGTCTCTAAATGACGGTTACTGAGCGTAATGAAAGTCTGAAGGCTTTGGATATCCTGCAATTGGTTCTTGGCCCATCCAAAAAAACAGCAGCAGCTACCGTGTTGTGCCAACGCTCCATTTCAGACAAAGATCCAGAGCATCAGCTAGGCCCCAGCTTGGTATCTGAACTTCACATGGACCTTGTACGCACTTACTGCTTACAACACCGGAAACAGTGGTGGAGCGTCGACAAAATGCATGGCGCGAGAGCCGAGGGATACCATGGGGACCTTAAACGAGCGGGGAGCTCAGAAGCTGAGGAGTGGGGACCTTAAACGCGCACTTAGTGACAACAATCTGAGGAGCTGTGCCCACTCCCCGGCTCAAAAATGCCCTTATTTGACTTCGTGTCGTACTGCGACGGCAACAAACCATTAGGCGTGTGTCGTATTCGTCTCGCGATGTTAGAACTGTTTCAGTCGGACCACGATCGTCGATGAGTGTCGTCACCGGCGTTCGTGGGGGGTCACACGGAGCCTGGTATGAACCACAAGGCGGGTGCTGATGCCAGCTACCTTTACGACACGGCAGTCAGCTGTCACGACGGCGCACATTCTGGCGCTAAGTCACGTCGCCGAACTGCAAACCGCGGGCGCCTAGGGGGTACAGGAGTCGTGTGTGACCACCGCCATGTGTGACCGTTACTCTAGGGCCTGTCATCACAGCGGGACCAGCTAGGGGCGTCCACATGACCGCTAGGGCCCTGACCAGCCCCGCTCTCACCCCAAGCGGAGACGCGCACGGCCCCAGGGGTCATGGCTCACGTGTCTTCCATTTGGGTGCGGTCCCACATGTGAGATGCCCTCCTGCCAGCTTAATCCGACACCTAATGGTTTGTTTGATGTCGCTGGCAGCTTATCTCCATTTCTGTGGTGCCGGCTCGGCGGGGCGGGCCGAGTCGGGTGGAGGACTAGGGCGGGGAACGCACAATCCACAGAGCGTGAAACACAACCACAACACCACGGCGATCGTTGCCATTAGTCCACGTTGAAGCACTCGTCAATGCAGGCTGAAATGTGGTATAGTGCAATCTTGCTGAAGACTGTCAAAGCTCGTTCGCGATAGGCGGCACTCGGGCAGATGACTCGAGTAGGTAACAACTAACACCAATGCAGAAAGCAGTTACCACACATCTTGTCATGACGAAGTGACACACCATGACCTACGAGATGGGCACGCTCCACCGCCGTCATCATATGTGGGGTGCACGCCGTGTCATGAGAGTCCTCAGGTTTACTGCTGGGGCGCCGAGTGTACGCATTCGAGTCACCTTCGCTGAGCTCGCGCTGGGATCCGTGCGAGTCTGAGCCGCGTCCCGCCTGGGCGCGAACCAGCCATGCGCGCGGATAGAAAGCCGACTCCAGGATCATGTGTTCGGATTCCGTCACTGCAGGGCCCGCAGGTTCGGGGTACATACGCGTACATACAGTACGTACCCCGCAGGTACATACACGTGTCAAGCAGGCACCCTGTGATTACGCCAAACGCGATCTTCTAATTCGGTGCCGGGTAGTGATATACGGTCTGATCACAGAAACAAAACGGCCCATGAGCGATTGCAATAGCACGCTAGGTCACAATACAATCTCGCTATAATCCACCCCACCATTATGCCAGTAGTTTTCCAAGCTTACAGATTTTCGCAACTTTTTATTCGGCTTGCACACCACAAGGCTGGTGAGTTTGCAAAATTCCTCGCCACATATTCGCGTATTCTCAGAGAAGTCAAGACGTTTGCAGCCCCCAGTGATCTTGAAAACGCACAAGCTTTCCCATGTTCTCTTTCACTTATCTTAGATACGCTATGCCGCCAACTGCATCCTGTCTACCAAACGGCAGACGCTCGCTGTCTTTGCGGCGTCGCCACGCTCAGCACGTGGCCTGGCGAATAACACCGCCAGCTAACTCGCATCAACAATTACCATACTACTTCAAAGCATAAGCACGCCACGCCATATTCACAAAGCATCTAGTAACAGCACAAAACAAATCCGACTAGCAAGCTACGGCGGCTGGGACCGCTGACAGACGTCTGGCCGCCGGTGTATCGTCCTGCAGAAGTGGGCGCCCCCGCCGGAGGGCAGGCGGTGCTCGGGCCGGGACTCGGTACGTACCGCGTGGAAGGGGATGTCGGCCACAGAGCAGGCGAAGGCGTCCGGGTGGGACGACTCGCACGCCATGAACCGGCCCTCTGCAACAGCGCAGCTTGGTTACGTGAATCCCATCCTGTCGGAACGTCGTCGCCTTTGCGCGACCTTGGAAGAGTCTGTATTTTGTGACTGGGTTGATGGCACGGAAGGGATGTTGCCGCAAAATTCTTCGGAAAGCAATTATCGTCTGGAGTAGTACAGAAGCGTTGTTTCGCAATACGGTCATCTCCAGTACACAATTGTCGAGATGCCACGGCTCTCTCCTGAAGGCGACCACCGGATCTACCAAGTCTATTGAAATTGACAAAAGAAGACTCGACGACAGTTTTAATACTTTTGAGTGGGACTTCGGATCGAAGCGTAGTCGACTAGAGTCACATAACTTGTTATGATTATGTTTCTACCTAAGCATCCCCCCACGCACACATGCACACACACACACACGCACACACACACATGCACACACACACACACACACACACACACACACACACACACACACACACACCACACACACACACACACACACACACACACACACACACACACACACACACACACACACACACACACACACACACACACACACACACCACATGCACACACACACGCACGCACGCACACGCACGCACGCACGCACACGCACGCACGCACGCCCACGCACAGACGTACATATATATATATATATATATATATATATATATATATATATACATATACATTTCCTATCTTTATTTGAACGCGTATAAGATGCATGCATAACGAAAACGCTACACACATATAGAAACACAGTCACAATCAGGCGTACCGTAGCTACCGCTTACCACCTTATAACTCAAGAGCCATGCAATAATGTGTCTGCTTGTTCAGAGCTGGGGAAAATTCGTTGATGAATGCGCTCTCTCAAATCTGAAGGCGTCTTTTGCCATTGCATGCCTGAATGTGAGTGTTGTTCATCAGCTGCTGTGTTAATGTCCCGCCGTGTTCGCGTCGCATGTGGTCCAGAGGTGCCCCGTCGCGTACGTGTATCGTCAGACATTGCGAGAGTGCCCTGGTTACAGTAATGTAGTGTATGAAGCAAAGTTTGCAGCCTTCGAGATTGCATTTCCGTTGATACACTACATTGGTGCATTTAAACTTGTCGGGCTTGCCGGGTCAAGTTTGATAAAGCATCTTTATCGATGACTTCTCTTCGGCCCTAAACAAACATACTCCTGCACAATTCTTCAGTTATTGGGTGGTGTATAAATCCGGCGATGAGATAAGGTCTCAAAACGTCAGAATGTAAAGACATCGACGACCATGTGAGTGAATGCGCACGAATAATCCTTTATGTTAACAAATGCTGCTATGTCGAGAACGCAAAACCTCGAACGATGCATCCAAAAGCTTGCTTATGCAGATTTAGCGATCGTTTTGATTAAAACAAGCATGTATATATATATATATATATATATATATATATATATATATATACACATATACATATATATATATATATATATATATATATATATATATATATATATATATATGCTGTCATGCCGCAAGAGCGGAAAATGCTTGCTTAGGTGACTTGGCATTTCCAATGTCATTGGATAAGGGTAAAGGCCGGGTTTTATGCTAAAGTTAAACTGGTGTTTGCTTGGCATGGTTTGATTAGCTTCAATGCATGCATGATTCTTCAGAGCTCAAGCACACGCTCTTTCTCCCTGTGCCGGCCCCTTACAGTACAAATAACATTGCGGCTGATGAAGGGGCAAAGGAGTCGTTCAGGGATTTTCGTGATGCTCGAGATTCCGTGATGATATTCGTGATTGGGGTGATGCTGGCCTTTGACTGCATCAGCCATGTGACGATGGCCAACTCAGCACGTTCTTGGCAAGACTAACCGAAACTGTCAATTGCCGTTTTATTCCTTCCGATCCCACGATTGGGCACCGCATACCAGGTCAGATAGAGGGAAACTGTCCCTCTCCCCTCTGGAAACTGTCCCCCTCCCAAGCGGTCGTGGGTGGTGAATGCCGCCGGATGGCCCCATGTTGAGCGCACAACATAACAGCTTGCAGAGCATCGGGTCCTTTGACACGGGTGAGCAGTTCTGTTCCACCTGACCTGACCACCTGACCCTAATCTTGAGGCACCTGGGGGTATGAATTCAAGGGAGTTCGTTGCTCCAGAGAAAGGGAAAATTCCGAGGAAAAAACAACAGACGCATCAGGACACAAAACTTTAGATTTCTTCTGGAAACTGGAAACACTTTCAGTAACAACGCTGATGCTGCTGGATCTCTGCCGCTATGTTGTCCATATTTCAGGCTCAAGCTCGGTTTTTACGGGGAAAGCCCAAGCTCTGCTCCTTTGAAGAACCGACTCCGAAAACCACCAGGCCAACATGAACAGCACGCCAAGTAAGGCCATAAAGTGTGACATGAAAGCCATATAAATTGGGACACATCCACCCCGGCTCATGGCCGCCCCGCATCCTAACGACTTCACAAACGACTGGAATCGAGCAGCTGAGAGCCAGCTCGCTTACATCACCTTTTGTTGGCGGCCATCTCGCCGCAGGGCATGCCCCACCAGCGGGCTGCGCCGCACACCACCGCCCCGGGGCAACCCGCCTGACGAAACACCGGATCGATGAGCGGCCCGCGAGCACCGGCCGCCGCCGCCGCGAGAGGAGGCCCGGCTCCGCGCACGGCGTCAGAGGGCGCAGCTGGCCGGCCGCAGATTACAGCGCGGCTGTCGGTCTCGAGTGTTGACTGGCTCGACGCGCCCGGGCATGGTGTGCTTTCTTGCCCATGCTTTTTGCCGGGCTAACTTGTGAACGCTAAATGGCGGCTTGACAGCGCTGCAGGCGGCCGTTAGTGCAGATGAAGGTGTGGAGGAGGGACATTTCTCGGTGGGTGCTGCCGCAGCGGCGGCCACCGCAGAGGCGCGACGGGCCACCGCCAACAGAAGGATCCCCGCATTAGGTCACCCATCTCCAGTTAATCGACTCCGTGTTTCAGTGTTGAGCTGTAAAAGCCACCTTGGCGGGAGGGCTGCCGGCTTCTCCGCATCTATCACCGTCAGCACCACTTTTACCACGGAGAAAGCCCGCCAGTTAGAGAAGCGGGGGATGCGCGTACAGCCTGTGACCACCAGGCACCCGTCCCGGCTCAGCAGACCTGCGGGGCCTCGACTCCAGCGCTCTCAGCATCCCCCATCCGCACGCGGCCGGCGGCGAGTCGGCGCGGGTGGGCGACACGCCGCCGGGCCGCGGCGCGAAGCACGAGCTCCGGTCATTAAAGCGGCCTGGCGGCGGCTCGCGCCCGCCCGCCGGGCGTCACTCGGCCCCGAGCCGGGTCAGCCGGCGCCGGCCCGGCCGGTCACGTCCCTGCATTTCACGCCCCGTAAATTGCGGCCAGTCCGGCCAAATGAGACGGCGACGTACGGGCTAATCCAGACGGAGTGGCTGGCTGTGTTACGGCGGCGACCACTCGAAGACGTGCCGACGCAACAGGGCCGGCGGCGACGAGCGGCGGCGCGGCCGGCCCCTCCCCTCCTCCGGCCCACACCCACGCACGTGCGCGGCGCGAGACCGCCGACCGGACGGCGGCGGGGGGACCTCGGCGTGGAGCGGTGCGTACCACATCCACCGGCAGCTGACGCCTGTCTCGGCAGCTAACGGACCAGCGCGACAGCCGGCGCAGTTATCTCCGGCCGGACGTCGCTGATAAACGGGAAACGTGAGCGAGGCCTAGGGCGACGCCCCCCCCCCCCCCCCCCCCCCGCTCTTGCTCCCCGCCCAGCAGTGCGGACTCGGGGAGGAATCACGCCGGCGTGGTCAGCCGGGCGCCGAGCGCGCACCGGGACCGATCGCGCCTACACGCCGGCGAGCCGGCGGCACTGGCGCGGCGGCGTCCGTCGCCTCACCGTCGCCAAGACGGCGCCAGCTGTGCGCCGCCTCCAGTTCGCGCACGGGCTGATAGAGCGCGTGCTGCGTTAGCTCGGCCAGGTCTGAGCCGGAGAGGCCGTCGGTGGCGGACAGCAGCTCGCGCCAGTCGGACTCCGTCAGGCTGGTGGCCGTGCCGGCCAGGTGCAGCTCGATCAGCCGTCTCTGGGCAGCGCTGCGGGCACATGCCGGCGTCAGCACACGCCCCGCGGGCCGCTGCAGATGGCGGGCGGCTCGCTGCAGGTCGCGGTGGGCAGACGCACCCTACGGCGCACAGCACGGGTGAGGAGCTGTCATCCAGGTCACGGCACGGGTCAGACGCCGTTGGCGGGTCACGGCAGACATCAGCCGCCGGCTTGTTGGCCATAGCATGGACCGGACACTGTCATGCGAGGCATGTGAGAGGCCATGCGTATATCTGCTCTGCGTACAGCAGCCAAACAGCACCTGTGCATCACAGATCAGATAAAACGGCTGTCCCGGCCGGTGTCGGCCAGCGCCCAACAAACAACGTACGGCACTGCTTAGCCGGGGTCCCCTCGTGATGGACCAGACCGTCTCCCCCAGTGTCTGGGCAGGGTCCTCTCCACGACACAGACCGAGCAGTACCCTGCAGGCTAAGACGCGGCCACACACTGCCGAAAGCGGATCGTTCCGAGCGTCGTGCGAGCGGGCTCTGTCGGGGCGGCGCCGGCTGCTGCGACGGCGGCGCCTGACCGGCCGGCCGCGGCCGTCACCGTCGGGAGCGGGCCGGGCCGACGACACCCGGGCCCGCCCTCCGGCCGGGCTGGCCGTGACTCAGGCCCGCCACCCCGCCCGTCCGGGTCAGGCGGGACACGGTCGGCCGATGGTCGGGGGCGTCGCCACCGGTCCGTCATGTGTCATGTGCCAGAGTGCAGTGACGAGGGGATGTAAGTCGAGCTTTTTGAAAGCCGACCACTTATCGAGATTGACCGAGCGGCCGTCAGGGTTCGGTGAATGCCATAATTCAGCGCGAGTATAAATAACTGAAATGGGATCTTCTTTCCGCAAGATCGACAGCCCCAGACTATCTTTTTCATATTTATGCCGATGCTGCCAATGCGCCCAGGCGGGGGCTGAATACCCACGGAGAAATCTCCGCGCCAGGCGAGGCGCCGGCCGCCGCGCACCTGTCCGGCAGCGGCACGTGGACGCGCCTCTGGAAGCGGCGCAGGAAGGCCGGGTCCAGGTCCCATGGGCAGTTGGTGGCGGCCAGCAGGAAGGTGCGCGCCGCCTGGCCGGCCACCAGGCCGTCCATCAGCTGCAGCAGGTGCGTCTTGAGTCGGCGCGTGTGCTCCTCCTCGCGGCCCGAGCGCACGCGACACAGCCCGTCCAGTTCGTCGACGAACACCACGGCACGGCCCGGCAGCCGGCCCGCCTGGGCGAACAGCTCCGACATGGCCCTGCCGACAGTGGGGTGGTCAGGCGGCCCTGCCGACAGTGGGGTGGTCAGGTGGCCCTGCCGGCGGCGGGGTGGTCAGGTGGCCCTGCCGACAGTGGGGTGGTCAGGCGTCCCTGCCGACAGTGGGGTGGTCAGGCGTCCCTGCCGACAGTGGGGTGGTCAGGCGGCCCTGCCGGCGGCGGGGTGGTCAGGCGTCCCTGCTGGCGGCGGGGTGGTCAGGCGTCCCTGCCGACAGTGGGGTGGTCAGACGGCCCTGCCGACAGTGGGGTGGTCAGGCGTCCCTGCCGACAGTGGGGTGGTCAGGCGTCCCTGCCGACAGTGGGGTGGTCAGGTGGCCCTGCCGGCGGCGGGGTGGTCAGGCGGCCCTGCCGACAGTGGGGTGGTCAGGCGTCCCTGCTGGCGGCGGGGTGGTCAGGTGGCCCTGCCGACAGTGGGGTGGTCAGGTGGCCCTGCCGACAGTGGGGTGGTCAGGCGGCCCTGCCGACAGTGGGGTGGTCAGGCGGCCCTGCCGACAGTGGGGTGGTCAGGTGGCCCTGCCGACAGTGGGGTGGTCAGGCGTCCCTGCCGGCGGCGGGGTGGTCAGGTGGCCCTGCCGACAGTGGGGTGGTCAGGCGGCCCTGCTGGCGGCGGGGTGGTCAGGCGTCCCTGCTGGCGGCGGGGTGGTCAGGCGTCCCTGCTGGCGGCGGGGTGGTCAGGCGGCCCTGCTGGCGGCGAGCGCCTCGCTACAGTCCGATTCCGGGGACTGCTGCCGGCCGCGGCTCATCCAGTATCATACACGACCGCGTGCCCACATCTGTAACGGCTAGGTGCGGAAGGGCGCATTACTGGCAGCATTGTTGCAGATCAGCATCCCCGCTTACGAGCATGCCGAGTTCGTTGCGCGTTGAAGTCATAACAGCGACGACACCATGTCACCGGGACGTTCGAGCTCGGCGCCGTGGATTCGGCCGTACGCACTTCTCGGTCTCGCCCACGTAGGAGGAGAGCAGGTCGGCGGCCGAGACAGGGAAGAGCGTGGCGCCGGCCTCGCCGGCCACGGCGGCCGCCAGTCGGGACTTGCCCGTGCCCGGCGGCCCGTACAGCAGAATGCGGGTCCAGGGCCGGCGGCCGCCTGACGGACACGATGCGGCGACTCAGTCGGCTACCGCGGCCGCCAGACCGTGTCACGCTCACCGAGAGACAGCTGCTGGTGACCAGCACGGCTCTCCGTCCCGACGCGTGGTGTGGCCGAGTCTGAGCGCGGAAATGCAGCTATGTGGGGATGTTTTTGGAAGGCAAAGCCGGTAAAGTTAGCTTGCATGGATAGAATTCCAGCCAATTAGCATCCAAGAACGACCACGCAAAGCAGCCTCCGTAAGTTGCAAGGGTACAAAATCCGATGTCAGCCGCCATCCCCGACAAACCGAAGCCAGCCTCTAACGGGCAGCGAGACCATTCGCTCGTTCACTAGGGTCTTCACGCCTCATCCACTCCAACGTCGTCGCCGACCGCGGTCTTAACGCAAACCACCCGCGCGCCCAAAAAGGGCCACGGCGGCAGTCATACATCAACGGCGTGCGAAGCCGGGACGGCACAGCGCCCGCCCCCGCGGCGGTCGTTGTGGGCGGCCGGGTGGCCCGGCCCGGCCCGGCCCGGCCGGCGGCGGCGCCACGTCAGCCCGCCGGCGGGTGAGGCGCAGACGCGCCGCACCCGCTTCGGACGCGCGTTCGCCAAACCGCCGACGGAACTCGCCGGCCGCGCTGGTGAAGTTCGCGCCCAACTTGGACGTGCACACCAGGGCACCAACGTGGCAGAGCCGGTTCGACGAAGCGGTACCGTCCGGGCGCGGAAGGCGCGGCGGCGGCGGCGGCCCGCGGCAGCCGCGGCACCGCAGCGGCCGCCGACCGGCCCGGCGGCGCGGCCGGCCGGCGAGCGGAGCTCACCTGTGAAGAGGTGCGGGAACTGGACGGGCATGATGACGGCCTCGGCTAGCGACGCTTTGGCCTCCTCCAGGCCGGCCACGTCTGAGAAGCGCAGCGAGGAGCGCGAGCCCGCCGCCGTCGAGGCGCGGTCGCCGCCGCCGTCCCGCACCGCAGCCTCTGCACCGCACATACGCACACGCACGCCTACTGGCTGTCGTCGGCAACGGCCGAGGCACACTCGTGCGCAGCCGATGTCTCCACTCTTTGTTCAGCAACATTTCAGGATTCAATTCAATGCGAGTTACGTGCCCACCCCGCGGGGCTATTCCACATTGGAGATTCACATTGGACAATTGACATTGGAACCACCAATGTCGATTGTCACACACCACAACCACAAATGTCGATTCAGGCAGATGCTACACATCTGGGATCATAAATAGCATCGATCAAATAAAAAGCCTAACACCAAGGATAATAAGGGGATATAGATACTATAAAGGCACGTTGAAGACGCACAAGCGTACGCCAACACAGTCGCATTAACATGTCCAATCGTGATAACCTGAGACCAGTTCCTACATGGGAAACACCGTCCCACGGCAGCTATCTGACACATCACAGCAAAACATTACGAATGTGACGTCACAGGTAGCACACCACTGACGTCACAGCACCTCGTGACCGCGTTTGTCTGTGAGGAACGGACCTCAGATGCTCGACAGAACCGGGCGAATATACTGCTTTCCGAATGCAAACATTCCCTGGACACTAATTGCCCTCCAGCCAATACAACGTTGTAGAGACCCGCTCCCGCACAAAAGCAAACAGACGCACACCCACCGCCGCATGTTAACCACCGCGGGCCCCAAATACCGCACACAGTGCCAGGCCAACCTAACGAGCGCGGACACGCAGCGGAGCCGCACGTGCGGCGACTCACCGGCGGGCGCCGGCGGCTGACGTCCGCTCGGCCCGCCGGCACAGTCTGTAACACAGGGGCAGGCGCTCAGCACCGCCTCTCTGGCGCGGCCCGAGGCGGCGGCGGCGGCGGCGCAACCGGCAGGCCCGCAGGCTCGTGAGCGGCCGGGACCGTCTCTACGGGGACGGCGCGGGAAGGGGAGGCAGAGGGAGCAGTGCCC